>NW_017670537.1:301056-327067 GCF_001879085.1 Nicotiana attenuata
ATAAAATGACAATCTCGACTAAGTCAAAATTAAATTTGACTAAAGCGGATAATATAATTGTTGCGATCATTTCCCAAATAAATAATGTGGCCAGTGTGAGAGATTGGGTGATACACTCTGGTGCTACTAGGCACATTTGTGCAAACAAAAATGAATTTTTGTCTAACACCCAAGTTGAGGAAGGAGAAGAAACTAATTATCTTGGTGACTCAAGAACAATCCGTGTTCTTGGGAAAGGAAAAATTCTTCTCAAACTCACATCTGGTAAAACTCTAGCATTGAGTGATGTATTGCATGTTCCTAATATCCAAACCAATTTGGTTTCTGTGGGATTATTAGGAAAAGTTAGAGTAAAGGTTTCATTTGAAAATAATGAGGTCGTATTGACCAAAAATGATATTTTTGTGGGCAATGGTTATTGTAACTATGGTTTATTTGTGCTTAATATTTCTGATACTAGCAATGAAAAGGCATCTTCTTCTGCTTGTATGATTGAGTCAATTTCTTTGTGGCATGATAGACTAGGACATGTTAATATGGCGTATATAAACAAAATGTAGTCGCTAGGATTAATATCTTGTTTAGACGCAAGTAATATTAAGTGTGAAATATGTGTTGAAGTAAAAGTACAAGAAAGACTTGTTTTTCTGTAAATAGAGAAACTGAATTGTTATCCTTAATTCACACTGATTTAGGCGATTTAAAGCAGACTATGACTAGAGGTGATAAAAGATATTATGTGACTTTTATTGATGATTTTTCCAGATATACTAAGTTGTATTTGCTTAGAAATAAAGATGATGCATTTAATACTTCTATTTCTTATAAAACTAAATGAATTTTGTGAAAAGAATGGAATAATTCATGAAGTAACTCCGCCTTATTCATGTGAGTCAAATGGAGTAGCTGAAAGGAAAAATAGAACATTGAAAGAGATGATGAACTCTATGTTAGTCAGTTCTAATGCTCCTGATAATTTGTGGGGTTAAGTTATTCTATCTGCATGTCACTTACAAAATAGAATATCACATAGAAGATCAGGCAAAACTCCTTATGAATTGTGGAAGGGTTATAAACCTAATTTAAAATATTTAAAAGTGTGGGGGTGCCTTGCTAAAGTTCTTTTGCCTGAACCTAAAAAGAGAAAAATAGGTTCTAAAACTGCTGATTGCATGCTAATTGGATATGCAGAACATAGTGCTGCATAGAGATTTCTTGTTTTAAAAAGTGATGTGCTTGATTGCAATACTATAATTGAGACAAAGAATGCTGAGTTCTTTGAATATATTTATTCATTATCTGATAAAATTTCTCATAAACCTATTGAAACAAATAATGAAATTACCTCTAATGAGGAACTGAGAAGGAGCAAAAGGCCTAGGAAAGACTATTTTTCTTATGGAAATGATTTTCAAACTTTTCTTGTCGATAATGAACCATCAAAGTATTTTGAAGCTATATCTTCTTCAGATGCTAAATATTGGAAATAGGCAATAAAAGTTGAAATTGATTCTATTAAGAAATATAATACATGAATTTTAACCGATTTACCTCCTGGTGCAAAACATATTGGTTGTAAATAGATTTTCAAAAAGAAATTTAATCCTAATGGATCTTTAGATAAATATAAAGCTCGGTTAGTAGCAAAGGGATTTTCTCAAAAACAAAATATAGATTATTTTGATACATTTGCACCAGTGACTAGAATTTCTTCAATTCGAGTTTTAATTGCCTTAGCTTCAATACGTAAGCTTTTTATCCACCAAATGGATGTCAAAACTGCTTTTTTGAATGGTGATTTAGAAGAAGAAATATATATGGTTCAACCTGAAGGCTGTGTCGTTCCTGGACAAGAAAATAAAGTTTGTAAATTAATTAAATCTCCTTATGGGCTTAAACAAGCTCCTAAGCAGTGGTATGAGAAATTTGAACAAGTCTTACTGAGAGACGGTTTTTCTTCAGTTGAGGTGGATAAATGTGTTTATACTAAAGTTGTAGACAATGATTATGTGATATTATATTTGGTACAAATTTAAATATTGCAAAGTACAAAATTATTTCTGTCTGCTAATTTTGATATGAAAGACCTGGGTGAAGTAAATATGATATTGGGAGTTAAAGTTATAAGGAGTGAAGATAGCATAATGTTGTCACAAGAACATTATGTTGAGAGACTTTTTAAGAAGTTTGAATATTTAAATGTCACATCTTTGAGCACTCCTTTCGATGCTAACTCTCAGTTGAAAAAGAATAATGGTGACCCAGTTGCTCAGTCTAAATATGCTCAGATTATTGGGAGTCTGATCCATTTAATGAATTTTACAAGGCCTGATATAGCCTATGTTGTGTGTAGACCGAGTAGATATACTCATAATCCCAACAGAGAGCATTGGTCTGCATTAGATTGACTAATGAAATATTTGAAAGGAACCATAAATTATGGTATCCTATATAGTGGATTTCCTTCTACTTTAGAAGGGTACAGTGATGCAAACTGGATCTCTGATTCAGATGAGACAAAATCCACTAGTGGTTATGTATTCACCCTTGGTGGTGGTGCAATATCTTGGAAATTAGCTAAACAGACGATCATTGCTAGATCGACTATGGAATCAGAGTTTGTAGCTCTAGAGTTAGCTGTTTCTGAGGCTGAGTGGCTAAGAAACTTCTTAGCTAATATCCCTTTAATAAAGGACGTATTACCTCCTGTGTCTATACACTGTGATTGCCAAGCGGCAATAGCTATAGCAAAGAATAAATCTTATAATTGTAAAAGTAGAGACATGAAATTGAGACATGATGTCATAAAGCAGCTGCTGAGAGATGGAATAATTTCCATTGATTATGTGAAGTCAGAAGTTAATTTGGCCGATCCTCTGACTAAACCCGTGGGAAGAAAATTAATTCTTCAAACCTCAAAAGAGATGGGGTTAAGGCCGACATGTTGTCAATAGAGATGGTAACCCAACCTATGTGATTGGAGATCCCATGAAGTAGGTTCATATGGGTAATAACAAGTNGGGGACGGGGGGGGGTGAATTGTTTATTTTTAAACTTAATTGCTATTTGTTGACTAGTTTTTCAATTAGTCGACTAGATGTAATAACTTGATAACAGTAACGACAGAATTTAAGATGCTGAAATTAAATTCAGGAATTAAAGACACTAGAATTTTTATACTGGTTCGGATTCAATGTGAATCCTAGTCCAGTCCCCTTGGGTTGCAAAGGAGTTCTTTTTCAGTGAATGAGTTTCTTCGAGTACACAGAGAATGGTGTGATCTACACCAATAGCTCAGTTCCTATATCACTCGTTTTTTTCGATACAATGCCTCACCAGTGTTGTTCTCTCTTTCTTCTCTAATTTGTTACACAGCAGGTCTTAGTACAGCTACAATGTGTGTTTGCAGTAGAACAAAGAGAGGGTGTTTGGTTCGATCAAAGTATATGTGTTGAGGTGTGATTACAAGTTTAAATACTTTGAGAGAGGCTTGAATTCTGGAGAGATTTGCCAACCCAAGAGATTTGATCCTTGGAAAGAGATTGATTCTTTCCAAGAATAAGGTTATTCCACAACGGCTCTAACTAACGAGAGGCTTTAAAGATTTTCCCTTGAGCGCGATCCCGGAATCTTGATCCTTCCAGATTTAGATACTTGATTGAATATTCTACAAGATCTTCGATATACTTGATTTATTTGATCCCTTTAGTTTAGCCTTGATTGATTCTGTCAGTATCAATTGCTTCCTTTAATCACGTCGGCTTTCCTTGATTGCCTCTGATTGATTCCTTCAATCTTGTATGCCGATCCATGCGTTCCTTGATCAATGCTATCTATGAGCTCCTATACAAAGAGCAAATATATTATTTTCATCGTTAAAATCAGATCTAACAGGTGTCACCTCCCGTGCGCTAGCTCTGCCTTTGCTGGATCTTTATTCGCCCACAAGCACCCTACGATTGCAAGGATTTTCATAGATTTGGATAAGATTTTCCTTCACAACAAGTTATGGTGATTGTCACAACAAATTTTCGTTTGTCATAATCTTTTTGCAATTGGCCACAAAATTCTAACGGCTAATTTTACAATTATGGGATCGTCACAAAATTCCGCCAGTTGTCATAATTTTTGTAAAAACCATAAAATTCTAACATTCATCATATTTTTATATAATTGGCCACAAAATTCTAACGTTCGCCAAAAATGTTGTGCAAAAATCATGGTAAATCATCATAATTCAGCACAAAATTCTGACATTCACTACGGTGTGCAAAAAAAATCACCATCATGGTTTGCTTCAAAATTAGTTTAGCTCAATGTTAAATAATTCCAAATTCTATATACAACTTTCTACTACCAATTTCATCAATTTCAGTAGTTAGATTAAACTTAAACTTTCGAATATCAATATACCACTGTTATCCACAAGGAAATACAAGATGAAATTCAAAATGGCCATATTTATAACTGGTAATTGAAAATAGCCACAGTTTCAAAAGTAATTAAAATTTAGCCACTTTCATGCAAAGATAATATCTGAACAAAAATACTGTTAAAAATCCAGAAATATTTTAGCATAATATGTTGGAGTTCCAATTTTTTACACATGAGCTTCCAACATATTATGCTGGAATTTTATAATGACTTGGGGTTCCATCATAATATGCTAGAAGTTTATATGCAGGAGCTCCATAATCCCGCATACTATGCTGGAACTTTCTGTGTCCTGGGGTTCCAACATAATATGCTGGAAGTATATGCACAGGAGCTCCATAATCCAGGATATTATGCTGAAATTTTCCGTGTTTCAGCAAAATAGTGGCTACTTTTCAGTAACTTTACAAATGCTGGCTATTTTCCAATTACCAATCCTAAAACTAACTAACACGTGCTATTTTCACGTTATTAACCTAAAGTAAATCCAATAACTCAATTAGGACCACCAAGTGCAGCACCTTGTATCTCCGTCAAAACAGCACGGGCTAGCCATTTTTAAGACCGGTAATCGAAAAATAGCCAGCGTTTGCAAAGTCATTGAAAAATAAATATTGTTTTGCTGAAACACAGAAAGTTCCAGCATAATATGCAGGAGTATGAACCTCCTATGTCTAAACTTCCTGCATATTATGTTGGAACCCCAGGATACAAAAAGTTCCAGCATCGTATGCAGGATTATGGAGCTCATGCATATAAACCTCTAGCATATTATGATGGAACCCCAAGACATTATAAAATTCCAGCATAATATGCTGGAAGCTCATATATAAAAAATTCGAACTCCAACATATTATGCTAAAAAATTTCTGGATTTTTAACAGTATTTTTGTTCAGATTTTATCTTTACATGAAAGTGGCTATTACTTTTGAAACTTTGGCTATTTTCAATTACCAGTTGTAAATCTTGTGATAACAAGTTTAGTTATCATTTTATTAATGCTTGTCATAGAATATTTCTCGTAATTGCCTTAAAAGTCACATGATTGCATAAAATATTTTCTACCCTGAGAACTTAAACTCAGGCACTTAAATACATAAAAAGGTCTACAAGTGGAAAACTTGGTACAAAAAAGAGTTCCTGCATATAGCAATTGCATCTCATGAATCATACAAGTACAATTGAACCTAAGTAGTTCCCAACTATGTGGGACATTATCACAAAAATCTCCATAAGTCTAATATGATAGAGATAATTAAATCAAGTAATAGAAGTTGAAAATGTGGGTTATGACAACAATATAAAGAAAAAGATTCAATATTTTAAGATAAAAGAATTATCTCTAAATCTAAGGGGGGCCAAAGTAGGAGCTTTTCAACATGGCATGCATCCTAGTTTTTCTTCTCATATCAGCTCCTATTACCAATGGCAAATGAATTGAGCATTTTCTGCCCCCTAAACAATAGTGACAATAAGCTACACCCCAGCTAAGAGGCCAAAAAGAATGTCCTTTTTCTCCGGTCAACGAAAATAGATGAACTTCTTACAGACTGAAAGAATGAATCTTATACCAATGCTAGAAATGCAGGTTCTCTTCATAGAAGTGAGCCACAGCAGCAAATCCGATAACCTGAATATACCTGACCAAATTCAGCCAGTCTGAGAATCTCCTTATCAATATGAAGTTACCTAGCCAAAAAGGTTCTTTCGGATTCCTGCTTTGTGTTTTGTCCTTGAAGTATAATCCATTGATTACTCCAATATGTGGCAATTCTTAATAAAATCGTTGGAGTAGTCTACATACTTGGTCCAAAAAGGACGGAGATGCTCGAAGCCTAACTCCAGCCAAGGTTTGGACTGGCCATTGTAATGAATTACAGCAGCCTTCTTTACGTCCTCAATGTTGGACTTATTCTGATAGCCCAAGCCAAGCATGTGCCATGAGGGGTCAATGGGGTGGACGTGACCTTTGAATGCGATCAGAGCAGGAGGTAGTGTTCCAAGCTTCCACATTGTCAATTTTGATTTCAGATTCTACAAAAGATAAAGAGGTCAAGAATGTCAATTTATAGCACATGCTTACTATTCTTCACAAGAATTAAGATATTTATAATACAAGATAGTCCAATCACCCAAATCTAAGTATACACCAACCCCGTTAGGGGGGTGATATGCAAAGTGAAGATTCCATGTCCTGCTTTCATGCAGCTTGTATCTTCAATAGTTAAAGACAGCGACAAACAACAAAGAACTCTTGAACATAAAAATTACAGCTTTTAAACCTATTAATCAAAAAAAAATTCTAATGTAAAACAAGAAAGTAGAATAGTATATTTAAAAGCATACAAACCAAGAAGTGAATGCTGAATTAGCACGTGCTAGTGTGATCGAGAAGAAAATTTCAGGAGGAAAAGCTGAATAAGTCACAAATTATTAGACAAGATACATAAGCAAGAAGCATACAAGAACTGAAAAAAGTCAATTCATTGAATAATAAATAACTACACCTATTGCATGATTAGAAAACTAATCCAAAGACGTTCCTTAAGCATTCACTTCTTGGTTTGTATGTCAAATTGGAAAATTAGTTAAATATCATTAAGCATGCGGGATCGGACTACCTCTTTAAGCCATGAATGGTAAGTGTCTCTTATATTTGTCTTTCTCCATGCATGTAAGTCAAAGATGTTCATCCCATAAGCCCATGCACACTCTTCAGGGTTCAAATGTTTTGCTATGAGAGGATGAGAAAAGTTGAAGTAGTTTCTGAATCGCTTTGACATCACCCACTCATCGTCTCCTTTACAGGTCTCAATAGCTCCATTCACCTTTCCCTTAAGGTCAATGTCCCACAATGGAGACAAATCGCGCTGAACTACAACATCGTCATCCAAGAAAACCACTTTATCAAGGTTTGGGAAGAGCTGCATATAGAATCTCAGATTAGTATTGGAAAAAAGAGAGACTGTATATCTACACAAACTAGAGGTGGGAAAACAAGATCACGTGAAAGAACTAAATAATAAAACCTGCTAATAGCAAGGAGAAAAAGGAAAAAAGAAAAGTGTTGCTTCTGCATAGAATAAAAGGAACAATTGGGGCTGCAACACTTGCAGTCTTAGGGGGCATTTCAAAATAGCATTTCACAACGTAAAATTAAGATATTGGCTCAACAACAAATTCAGATCTGGGGCTGATAGTGTTTGTCCATACTGCTTCGGGATCGAATCTGACATACGCCTTGAAATTGCTAGTTGAAGACATGTGTAATGTCGTTCTATACAAAACTTAGAAATTCCAATCCTATTAGCATGCACATGAAATGTGAATGATTTGTGGAGCACAAAAATCTGTACCCTTTAGCTATCAATTTGGATAAGCATTAAACTAAAGTTCTACAGGCTCCAGTCATGTATCTATAACAGACAATAAAAATAAAATAAAAAGATTAAAGAAGCCTCAAATGTCAGATAACATATGTAAATAAAACAAAAGAAGAACATCCAAATGTCAGATAAAATTAGCTAAACCCATTTTCTTGAAAACTGATCGAATTAGCTTAGGTGGATTTTATAAAACAAAGAACATTCAAAAGACCAAGTCTAAGGCCCTTGCTTAACCAGTTAAAACTGACTCGGTTTTACTTTTATCTTGGAAAATCTTTTCGTGGGTGGATTAGACCAAAACCAGTGGTCACCCAATAGAATACATATGTACATGTGCCAGTGAAAGAGGAAGGATGTAAGGCTTTTGGAATTCACTATTTCATCCTTCAAAATTCAAATTCCATTGCAAAATAGAAGGCAATAATGTCGGATGACAAAGTGTTACCTCTGGCAAATATATGCGAATATGATTGAGCAAGGAAATATATTTTGGACTTCTAGCCTGTAGTTTTGAGGCAAAAGATCGTGGACTAGTATCACTGAGATTGGCTCCTAGTACATGATTTCCATGGTAGTATTTCCGAATCCCATAATGGCCCTCAACTGCTTCAAGCACTGGAATATTTTCTCTGGTTAACCAGTCAAACTGATGAATACCTCTAACTTCCACAATAGCGGGAGAGACAGGATTCAGAGCAAACCAGGAGTGCATCCCTGCATATGTTTTCTTGTCAGTGATGACGTGGAAAACAATCTTTTCAGGCTTTAGAGATGACCGCACGGCAGAATTGACCACAACTGAAGCAGCTAGGATGTTATCAGTTGATAATACAAAATGGTGCAACAACTTCTCAGAAAGCAGAGGGAGTAGTTCTGGCGAAGGCAACTGTCTGCGAGCATGAGCATTGGATGAGTACTCATCAGTCAACCGCAGCGAAAGACAGTGAATGCCTTTTGGAACTGCACTTGCAGCAAAGTGTTTATTCATGAGCTCCGCAAATTTTGATTCCCTGATCTCCCTTTCAGATCTATCCATCTGCAAAATAGTAAATTATTAGATGAAGCAAAAATGAGCTATGAGGTACATACACTTCATCACAATGCATACAAAAGCATTAAAGGAAACAATACTAAACATCAACCTAAAAGTGATTCACAAGCTCATTGTACAAAGGGAGATAACAACACGAATCATCACGAAGCATGAAAAGGAAGATAACAATATGAATCATTTTGCTCAATCACAAGAACAACAAACCCATGCGTAACAAGAAGAAGGGATTC
This sequence comes from Nicotiana attenuata, assembly GCF_001879085.1. Taxonomy (NCBI): domain Eukaryota; kingdom Viridiplantae; phylum Streptophyta; class Magnoliopsida; order Solanales; family Solanaceae; genus Nicotiana; species Nicotiana attenuata. The sequence continues at coordinate 310,162 of NW_017670537.1, forward strand.
TCCGCAAATATTGTGCCACTCAAAACCAAAGTGGGGACTGGAGGCAAGTGTGTCATAAAGCCAAATGAACAGGCCAAGTTAATAAATCAATTGAACATGAAGTCACGAACAATTGAAAAATGGAGAAGAACGGTTATTTGCACATACCATTCCCTTCAGCATGAAAGCAAATTCTTTTGCATTGTACTTGTTATTTTTCATTTCAGAAACAAGTTGACTATAAGACTCTGGGAGCTTCAAGCCAGCTGGCACTTCTTCAGAATTCACTTGATTGAGGATCTTAACAAAATCCTTAACCAACCTCTGCTGAAATAGCAAAGAACGATAAAGGCTTGGATTAAGGAAATGTATTCTGCATTACTAGATAAATGCTTAATACAGGATTGAAAATCATTGGCACTACAAACCAGCAACAAATGATACAGAGGGAAGTTTATTTACCTTTGAATCATCAGTACGTCCAAGAAGCTTTGGTCCCAATCGTCTGCCTAAACAATCTAATATATCAATGAATAAAGAATGAAGTTAAGGTTTGTCATGACGTTAGTTAAATTGTTACAATGAAAGGTGGCGCTGTGATTTAACTATACAGAAGCAAAATTGAACAACCAAAAGAAGCAGCAAGAACAAGCATCATAACCAAATCCAACAACACAGACCAAACAGGATTCTTACACACACTGGTACTTTAATGTGGGTCCCAAACCCCAATAGAATCTGACCAGGAAAAGCTTCTTCTTTTTTCTTCATTATAGAACAAGAAAAATAGCATTCAAAGACATCCAAGAGAAACTGAAAGACAAGATTAGTCGATGCGATGAGCAGATACTTAGGCTACATGTGCCAGAAACCACCATTTTCTAGACTCTAAGAAACTACGTATGCGAACTACTAAAAATAGCACTAAGCACCCCCCCCCCCCAACCCCAACGAAACAAAAAAACAAAAAAAAAAACCTCACTCCTCTTGCACGCATAGACATCCATGATTTGAACTCAATCAAGTCTACGAAAGTTGAAGAACAAAAGTACATACACAATCCTTTTGAAATGGTAAACATTTGTAGAATGACACGAAAAGAAATGTCAAGGACTGCAATAAGTTTTTACAACTCATTTATGAGTATCTCCATCCTTTCCTTTTAAGGGTGCATTTGCCATCAAGCTGAAGACTTGACTAAGCTAGGGAATAAAAGAACTCAACTTTCCCCATATTTTACACAATCCAAATGTCAAAGTAATCAACACGACTTCAATATCATCCAAAACGATCCAAACTAAAAAATAAAAATGACTTTACTGCATCATTGGTGAACAATAACAACAAGAAGTCTGCCTCAATCCCAAACTAGATGGGGTCAGCTACATTGCTGATGAAAGTAGTCAACAAAGAAAAAGAAAGGAATCCCAATTCAGCTCTACAAACAACAACAATAACAACAACGGCTCAGCCTCAAACAAGTTGGGGTCGGTTATATGAATCTTCACTGACCACGTTACTCCATTTAAATCATCTCATTCTAAACGTATAGGTCTCCGAAGGTTAAACCACTCCTAGAAAGCATAATCGCAATTCAACTCTAATAAATTTTGAGCTAACCAACAATCAGAAAAGGACATCAAATCCAATCAAAAGGAATCAGCAACAGTGCAAAATACATCAGGATCAGCAAGCTAATTGCAAGGTCAATGGGTGATCTAGCTCACATTATCATAATGGAAATAACATCATCATCATCAACAACAACAACAACTAAAACAACTATACCTCAATTCAAAGTTTCAAACATTATCATAATGGGAAAAAGAGAAGTTTTTAAGTACCAAATGAGGAGCACTTGTTGACACCTTCAAGGGTAACAACAGCAGTGAGAATGAAGACAAATGGCAACAAGAAAGCTAAGATAAGTATTGTATGAAATAGTGTTCTGTAGGAGAAGTGGCGAGCTGCTACTTTGATCTTCATCAATTCACCAAACCCTCCATTGCTACTGCTGCTCGATATTGTTATACTTCTCATGCTAGGTGAGAAGTGCAGCTGCATCTCTTCTTCCTCCCTGCTTCTCCACTTCAACTTTCCCTATTCTTCTCACCACCCAATCCAACCACCTCAATCCTTAAACAATCCAAATATAATGATGCTGTTTTTGTCAACATCAGATCCAACAATACAGCAAATTTAACAATCTTTATAATTTTTTCAGACACCCCTTTTTCCCCTTTGCCTAAAAATCAAAATTTGCTAAACCCCATAAAAATGGAAGATAAAATAAGGATTCTTCAATCATACAACGGTGTTGTTGTCACTATTAGATCCAAAAATACAGCAAATTTAAATATCTTGATAATATTTTCAGAGACCCTTTTCTCCTTTTCCTCAAAATCAAAACTTGCTGAACCCCATATTAAATGGAAAACAAAAAAGGGATTCTTGAATCAGTCTCAAGGCAAAAACACACTCATTTTTGTATGTGAAATGAATCTGTATAGCTATATTCTATGTATGTAATGAATGAATTAATGAATGAAATTTTTGAAATCTGATGAATTGCTAGTCTCTCCCATTCCCTGATATTGAAGTATTGAAGAGAAAGAGAGATGAAGGAGAAGGTAATTGGAATTTTCCTATTTCTGTGTGTTTTATGTGTTCTTTCTAATTTTGATTTGGTCAATGGTAGTACTATTTCCTCTCCATGTTAGGAAATATTTTTTTTTTATGGAAAAAAGGGAGAGAAGAAGAAGAAGGAGAGGAAAAAGAATTATATATGCTAATAAGTTGTTTAATGTGAACTTTCATTGCATAAATTCACTTAAAAAAATGTGAAGTTCTTCCAATAAATTCATTTCAAAAAGGAAAAGGTCTAAATTTGTTATTCAATTTTATTTTTTATTACATTTTTTGTCCTCAATAACTTTATAATTAACAAATTATCTCGTATTTAGTCTTATCACTATAAACGGATAGGCTCCATCTGTCTATATACTTCGAGAAACACAGGTTAAAATTCTGTTAGTGGGTGAAGGCCAAAAAGTGATTTTTCTAATGGCAAGAATAATATTACACTAGAAATCAAACAAAGGGCAAATATGATAAATTTCAAGTAGTACATGAACAAATTTGATTCTTTTCTCTTTAAATATTCAAACTTCTTATGAAAAATGAAAATTTAAATTACCTCTATTATATTTTGAGATTACTTGTACACCCTTTTGACTATAATTTAAAATTATCAGGTTGGTGCTCCATAAAAAGTAAAAACGATATATATTAACAAAAAAATAGAACGATTTTCTAAAGTATGATGGAGTGTAAAATTAATATATTTTGTATAGTAAAGAAGAAGAAAAAGTAATAAAAGCTAAAAAGTGAGAAGAAAAAAGAGATACTAGACACAACCACGGAGATATAGAGAGAAGTAAGGGAGGAGTATTCATTCACTCGTCGATTAATACAGGGAAGGTGTTGAGTTGGAACGAGAAAGGACACTAAAGGGGGTAAATGGAGGTTGCACTAAGGGGTCAATTTTATGCTGGTGTTAGTAATGCATAAGTTAGTTATGCGAGAATAAGTAATATAGAGACTAGGTATGTCAGGTTTAATTATTTTCGAGTCTAATTATTTCATCTTCTACTCCACATAAAGTAACACATAAATTAACTCATAACCTGTGTTTTATGTCACGAAATTGCACCAAATGTCTCCCTAAGGGTCTATCTTTAAATATTTTTTCCCATTTTGTAACTTTATTGCAAAATAGGCTTCTTCTTCACCAAGAATGTCATAGTTCTTCAATACTGAAAGCTTAAAATTATTATTTGGAGGGTAAATGTCACGGCCCAAATTCCAAACCCGGCCGTGATGGCGCCTCTCGTGAAGACAAGGCCAGCCAGAACAACTCAACACTTCTTTTAACAATTTATTTAGCATTTAACAAATCCAAACGCGTGTAAATCATTCATAAATACGGGGAAAAAAACAGTGATACTAATAAGGCAACCAACCCGACACAGCCCAAACCGGGGTGTCACAAGTCATGAACTACTACAGAGTTGCTATAAGTCTACGAAATAGAATATCTGATACTCTGAAGGAACTGCAAATAACATGAAATAGGGAAATCAAGGGGCTGCGGACGTCAACAGCTACCTCGAAACTCCAACTCGCTCCTGGTCCGGAAAGAATATCAGTGCTCGGGTGCGGACTCTGCTATGCCTGAATCTGCACACATGGTGCAGGGAGTAATGTTAGTACTCCGACCCAGTTAGCACTAATAATAAATAATAACCGAGGGTAAGAAAATACATAACAGCACAAGGCAATTCTATATCAGGCAGTAAATCCTTAAAGCAGTAAAAATCCGTAAAGAGTCAAATGAAATCTCGTTATTAAAGACAGGTAAATCAGGTAGAACAGTAAATGAATAATGAATAGTAAAACTGCCCCTCGGGCCCAGTATCAATCGCTCAGTACAGTAACGGCCCCTCGGGCTCAATCTCAGTCACGCAACATAGTATCAGCCCCTCGGGCTCACTCTCAAATCACATGGGTACCCGCGCTTACTGTGGGTGTGCAAACTCCGGAGGGGCCCCTTACGGCCCAAGCGCTATATCAACATAAGGCCTGAAAGCCTTCTCACATCACACATAAGGCCTGAAAGCCTCCTCACATCACACTCGAGGCCTGAAAGCCTCCTCACATCACACTCAAGGCCTGAAAGCCTTCTCACATAACACTCGAGGCCTGAAAGCCTCCTCACATCACACTCAAGGCCTGAAAGCCTTCTCACATAACACTCGAGGCCTGAAAGCCTCCTCACATCACACTCAAGGCCTGAAAGCTTCTCAGTCCAGGAAACATCATAAGCCCCTCGGGCATCATTAAAATAATAGTGCTCAGCCCAAACAACAGTGGAAATATCATTAAAGTCTCGAAATTCAATTAAAGCGGCTGAGTTTGTAAAACAGCATAATCATTAGGACTGAGTTCAAGTATTATATCAAAACAGTGAGGAAATAGCGATAACAATCCCCGAAGGATTTAAGTAGTCGGCATTAAGCCCAAAATATGGCAATAAGCCCAAATCATGATGATAAACAGAACAGCTCAGTCAAATACGCGGTAAAATATCAAACGGGACAGACCAAGTCATGATCCCCCAGTAGTAAACAACCCCGCGCTCGCCATTAAGCGCGTGTTTCACCTCAATATAGCACTACGTTGTGCAAATCCGGAGTTTCAAACCCTCAGGATATCATTTACTATCATTACTCACCTCAAGCCGGCCAAAATCCTAGCTCGCTATGTCCTTGCCTCGCAAATCGACCTCCTCGCGCGTCGAATCTGATCAAAACCACAACGAATACGTTACAATAGGCTAAGGGAACATAACCCAATCGAAAAGACTCGAAAAATATCGAAATTCACGAAATTTACAAAACCCGAGCCCCGGGCCCACTTCTCGAAAATCAGAAAATTTAACATCAACGGATTCCTCATCTCGCCACGAGTCTACACATACCAAAAACTCCCAAATCCGAGCTCAAATGACCCATCAAATCCCACTTTGAAATATCAAATTCCAAGCCCTAGCTTTTCCCCCTTTTGATGAATTTTCATAAATTTCTATGTTAATTCTACCATTAAACCATGTATTTAGGTCATAGAACTCACCTCCAATTACACCCAGTCGAAGTCACCTTCAATTCCCGTCCAAACGCTCTCAAGGTTGCTCAAAAATGGTGGAATAAACCTTAGCTCGCGGAACAAAATGAGCTTTTAAAACCCTTCTCTGATCAGTCATTTTCGCATCTGCGATAAATGAACCGCACCTGCGGTTACCGCTTCTGCGGTTTTCCCTCCGCTTCTGCGGATCTTCACTATGCCCAGGACCGCTCTGCGGTCAATCTCCGCTTCTGCGGACACACCGCTTCTGCGGTCAAGCCTCCGCTTCTGCGGAACCTACCTTGCACGCACGGATCGCTTCTGCGGTCATTAACTGCATCTGCGGAGACCGCACCTGCGGAAATCATCCGCTTCTGCGGAATTTCTCCAAATGGCCAACACCCACACCTGCGATCCCTTATTCGCATCTACGGAACCGCTTCTGTGGCCCCTTTTCCGCAAATGCGGAAATACCAGATACCAGCAATCTTCAGAATGCATCAAGTCCAAAAATTCATCCCGATGGCCATCCGAAATCACCCCGAGGCCCCCGGGACCTCAACCAAAAGTGCCAATCCATCCTAAAACATCATTCAAACTTGCTCCAATCATCAAAACACCTCCACCAACACCAAAACCATCAAATTACATCGGATTCAAGCCTAAGTTCTTCTAAAACTTCTGAAATACGCATTTGATCAAAAACCCGATCAAAACACCTCTGAATGACCTAAAATTTTGCACACACATCCCAAATCACCTAACGAAGCTACAACAACTCTCAGAATTCCATTCCGACCCTCGGATCAAAATCTCACCTATCAACCGGAATTCGCCGAAATATTAACTTCGCCAATTCAAGCCTAATTCTACACCGGGACTCCAAAACCAATTCCGATCACGCTCCTAAGTCACAAATCATCCCCCGAAGCTAACCAAATCATCGGAAATCACATCCGAGCCCTCTAACTCATAAGTCAACATCCGGTTGACTTTTCCAAACCTAACCTTCCTTAAAGAGACTAAGTGTCTCATTTCCTTCTAAAAACCAATCCAAATCAACTCGTTCACACAAGACTCTCATAATGAAGAATGAAGAAGCATAAAATGGGGGAAACGGGGCGGTAACTCACGTGACGACAGTCCGGGTCGTCATATCGTCCCCAACTAAAACAAACGCTCGTCCTCGAGCGGATCAAGAAACATACCTGAAGCCTCAAACAGGTGAGGATATCTGCTCCGCATCTCCCGCTCGGTCTCCCAAGTAGCCTCCTTCACGGGCCGACCTCTCCATTGTACTTTCACTAAAGCAACATCCTTTGACCTCAACTTCCGAACCTGACGATCCAAAATGGCTGCTGGCTCTACATCATAAGTCAAATCATCATCCAACTGAACCGTGCTGAAGTCCAATACATGGGACGGGTCCCCAACATACTTCCGGAGCATAGAAACATAAAATACCAGATGCACGCCTGACAAGCTAGGTGGCAAGGCAAGCTCATAAGCCACCTCCCCAATCCTCCTAAGTACCTCAAAAGGCCCAATAAACCGCGGACTCAACTTCCCTTTCTTCCCAAATCGCATGACACCCTTCATGGGTGAAACCTTCAGCAAGACCTTCTCACCAACCATATAAGACACATCTCGAACCTTCCGGTCCGCATAACTCTTCTGACGCGACTGTGCTGTATGAAGCCTCTCCTGAATCAGCTTCACCTTTTCCAAGGCATCCTGAACCATCTCTGTCCCCAATAGCCTAGCCTCGCCGGGCTCGAACCAACCAACAGGAGATCTACACCGCCTCCCATACAACGCCTCATACGAGCCATCTGAATGCTCGATTGATAACGGTTGTTGTAGGCAAACTCTGCAAGCGGCAAAAACCCATCCCAAGAACCTCCAAAATCAATAACACAAGCACGCAACATGTCCTCCAATATCTGAATAGTACGCTCGGACTGTCCGTCCGTCTGAGGATGAAATGCTGTGCTCAACTCCACCTGTGTACCCAACTCTCGCTGAAAAGTCTTCCAGAACTGAGAAGTAAACTGAGTACCCCTATCTGAGATAATAGACACTGGAACACCATGCAATCGGACAATCTCCCGGATAAAGATCCCTGCCAGCCGCTCCGAAGAATAGGTAGAACATACCGGAATGAAGTGCGCGGACTTGGTCAGCCGATCCACAATCACCCAAATCGAATCAAACTTCTTCAAAGTCCGAGGAAGACCACTCACAAAATCCATAGTGATCCTCTCCCACTTCCACTCGGGAATAATCATCCGCTGAAGTACGCCACCCGGTCTCTGATGCTCATATTTCACCTGCTGACAGTTGAGACACCGAGCCACAAATCCTACAATGTCTTTCTTCATTCTTCTCCACCAATAGTGCTGCCTCAAATCCTGATACATCTTCGCGGCACCCGGATGAATGGAATACCGCGAGCTATGGGCCTCCTCCAATATCAACTCCCGAAGCCCATCCACATTGGGCACACAAATCCGGCCCTGCATCCTCAACACACCATCCTCACCAATGGTCACGTCTCTGGCATCATCATGCTGAACCCTGTCCTTAAGGACAAGCAAATGTGGATCCTCATACTGGCGCTCTCTAATGCGGTCATACAAGGAAGACTGAGAAACCACACAAGCCAACACCCGACTACGCTCCGAAATATCTAGCCTCACCAACCGATTGGCCAAGGCCTGAACATCAACTGCAAAGGGCCTCTCCCCAACTGGAATGTACGCCAAACTTCCCATACTAACTGCCTTTCGGCTCAAAGCATTGGCCACTACATTGGCCTTCCCCGGGTGATACAGAATAGTAATATCATAATCCTTAAGTAACTCTAGCCACCTCCGCTGCCTCAAATTAAGATCCTTTTGCTTGAATAGATGCTGAAGACTGCCATGATCAGTGAATACCTCACAAGATACGCCATACAAGTAGTGCCTCCAAATCTTCAAAGCATGAACTATAGCAGCCAACTCCAAATCATGTACAAGGTAGTTCTTCTCGTGGGACTTCAACTGACGAGAAGCATTAGCAATAACTCTACCCTCCTGTATCAATACACATCCGATCCCAACTCTCGAAGCATCACAATACACCGTGTAAGAACCTGAAGCTGATGGCAAAACCAACACTAGAGCCATGGTCAAAGCCGTCTTGAGCTTCTGAAAGCTCTCCTCACACTCGTCCGACCATACAAATGGAGAACCCTTCTGAGTCAACTTGGTCAAGGGCGATGCAATAGAGGAAAATCCCTGAACAAACCGGCGATAATAACCTGCCAATCCAAGGAAACTACAAATCTCTGTGGCTAAGGTCGGTCTGGGCCAACTCTGAACCGCCTCTATCTTCTTCGGGTCGACCTGAATACCCTCGCTGGACACCACGTGCCCCAAGAAAGCCACTGAATTGAGCCAAAACTCACACTTGGAGAACTTTGCATAAAGCTTCTCCTCCCTCAATCTCTGCAATACAACTCGCAAATGCTGTGCGTGCTCCTCCTGACTACGCGAGTATACCAGAATATCATCAATAAAAACAATAACGAACGAATCCAGATACGGTCGAAATACACTGTTCATCAAATGCATGAACGCTGCTGGGGCATTAGTCAACCCAAAAGACATAACAAGAAACTCATAGTGCCCATATCTAGTCCTGAAAGCAGTCTTAATAATATCTGAATCCCTGATCTTCAACTGGTGATAGCCCGAACGGAGATCAATCTTGGAGAACACCCTCGCTCTCTGAAGCTGGTCAAATAAATCATCAATGCGAGGCAGGGGATACTTGTTCTTCACTGTTACTTTGTTCAATTGCCTGTAGTCAATGCACATTCTCATGGTGCCATCTTTCTTCTTCACAAACAGAACCGGTGCACCCCACGTGACACACTAGGCCGAATGAACCCCTTATCTAGGAGTTCCTGAAGCTGATCCTTCAATTCTTTCAACTCCGCTGGTGCCATACGATATGGCGGAATGGAAATGGGCTGAGTGCCCGGCACCAGGTCAATACCAAAATCAATATCCCTGTCCGGTGGCATGCCCGGCAGGTCCGCAGGAAACATATCAGGAAACTCCCTCACAACTGGGACGGAATCAATGCTAGGAGTCTCGGCTCCAACGTCCCTCACGAACGCCAAATATGAAAGTCAACCCTTCCCAACCATACGCTGGGCCTTTAAGAATGAAATCACCCTACTAGGAACATAGTCAGTCACACCACGCCACTCGATCCTCGGAACACCCAGTATAGCCAAGGTGACTGTCTTAGCATGACAGTCTAGGATAGCATGACACGGAGATAGGCAGTTCATGCCCAAAATAACATCAAAATGCACCATGCTCAATAGTAGTAGATCAACTCGGGTCTCCAGACCCCCAATAGTCACCAAACACGACCGATACACATGGTCTACAACAATAGTATCACCCACCGGGGTAGATACATGAACAGGTAAAGCAAGACACCCTCGGGTCGTACCCAAATGATGAGCAAAATATGAGGACACATAAGAATAGGTGGAACCAGGATCAAATAAGACTGAGGCATCTCGGTGGCAGACTGAAAAAATACCTGTAATGACAGCATCTGAAGCAATAGCATCTGTCCTGCCCTGAAGAGCATAAAAGCGGGCCTGACCACCGCCCGATCAACCTCCACCCCTAGGGCGACCCCTGGCTGCCTGACTCTCACCCCTAGCTGGCGGGGCGGGTGCTGAAGAAACTGGACCAGAAGATGAGGGCTGACCCCTCTGCTGAGATGAGCTTGCAGCACGACGAGGACACTGCCTCCACATATGCCCAAACTCTCCACACCCATAGCAGCTCCCAGGTGCTGGGGACTGGGACTGATGGGAACCCCTCGCGCCGGAGTGACTAGCTGATGCACTCGGCCTGGAAGAACCCTGAGCAGACGGGGCACGAGATGAACTCTGTGCTGGAAGAGCGCTAAGAGATGGTTGACTCTGCTGAGAACCATGATAACCACGACCTGAAGATGCACCATGATACTCGGGACGGGCCAACTGAGCGAGCCTGAAAGAACGACCCCTACCATGCTGGAACAGGCCCCTCAAAGGAGCGCCACTGAAACTGCCAGAACCTCGAGGCCTCTTGGCCTCCCTCTCCTCTCGATCCTGACGGCGAACCGCCTCAGTCTCTCGGGCTATATCAACCACCTCCTCAAATGAAGCACCCAATACTCTCTCTCTAGTCATAAGAACACGGAGATGGTAGTTAAGGCCATCAACAAATCTCCTGATCTGCTTACGATCCGACGGAACCATCCAGACGGCATGACGAGCCAACTCTGAAAACCTCATCTCATACTGAGACACAGTCATATCTCCCTGCCGTATCCACTCAAACTGCCTGCGCAGCTCCTCTCTGCGGGACTGCGGTACATACTTCTCCAAAAGGAGGGTGGAGAACTCCTGCCAAGTCAAAGGTGCTGCACCAGTCGGCCTACGCCTCTCATACACCTCCCACCAAGTGAAAGCAGCCCCAGTAAACTGAAAGGTGGTAAAAGCCACACCACTAGACTCGAGAATCCCTGCTGTACGGAGCATCTGCTGACATCTGTCAAGAAAACCCTGGGCATCCTCGCTCTCAGCACCACTGAATGTCGGAGGCTGGAGTCTACCAAACCTCTCGAGACGACGCTGCTCGTCCTCGGGCATAGCTGGAACCCTGAACTCCTGTACTGGTGCAACTGGCTGAGCTGGAGGTGCCTCTAGGGTCTGTAATCCATGCACTACCTGCTCAGGTGTGCGAGCAGTGAGGGTCTGATTGCCTCCCCCGGCCTGTGAAGTAGCTGCTGCTGCTGTGGTGGCTGAAACGACCTGAGCCAGGCCAGTGCAAACTGTCAATATCTGAGCCAATGTCTCCTGAAGGCCAGGAATCACTATGGGCACAGCCGGTGCCTGAGCTGGTACTGCTGGAGCCTGATCCGGAGCTGGGGCAGCTGGTGGATCAACAGATGCTGCCCTCGCTACTCTGCCTCTGCCACGACCACGACCGCGTCCACGGCCTCTGGTGGTCTCAGTAGGTGGCACTGGTGGTCGTCCGCCACGTCCGGTAGCTCGTGTCCTCACCATCTGTGAGAGAATAGAATAAAGAGAAGTTTAGTATTCGGATCAACAAGTTCGCACGACAAGAATTTGAAGAATGTGGAATTTTCCTAGAGGTCCTGCAGCCTCTCAAGGATAAGTACAAACGTCTCCGTACCGATCCGCGAGACTCTACTAAACCAGCTCAAGACTCATGAGACCTAGTAACCTAGGCTCTAATACCAACTTGTCGCGGCCCAAATCCCAAACCCGGCCGTGGTGGCGCCTCTCGTGAATACAAGGCCAGCCAAAACAACTCAACACTTTTTTTAACAATTTATTTAGCATTTAACAAATCCAAACGCGTGTAAATCATTCATAAATGCGGGGAAAAAAAAAACAGTGATACTAATAAGGCAACCAACCCGACACAGCCCAAACCGGGGTGTCACAAGTCATGAGCTACTACGGAGTTGCTATAAGTCTATGAAATAGAATATCTGATACAATCGTCTGAAGGAACTGTAAATAACATGAAATAGGGGAATTAAGGGGCTGCGGACGTCAACAGCTACCTCGAAACTCCAACTCGCTCCTGGTCCGGAAAGAATATCAGTGCTCAGGTGCGGAATCTGCTATGCCTGAATCTGCACACATGATGCAGGGAGTAATGTGAGTACTCCAACCCAGTGAGCAATAATAATAAATAATAACCGAATGTAAGAAAACACATAACAGCACAAGGCAATTCTATATCAGGCAGTAAATCCTTAAAGCAGTAAAATCCGTAAAGAGTCAAATGAAATCTCGTTATTAAAGACAGGTAAATCAGGTAGAACAGTAAATAAATAATGAATAGTAAAACTGCCCCTCGGGCCCAGTATCAATCGCTCAGTACAGTAACAGCCCCTCGGGCTCAATCTCAGTCACGCAGCATAGTATCAGCCCCTCGGGCTCACTCTCAAATCACATGGGTACCCGCGCTCACTGTGGGTGTGCAGACTCCGGAGGGGCCCCTTACGACCCAAGCACTATATCAGCATAAGGCCTAAAAGCCTTCACATCACACATAAGGCCTGAAAGCCTCCTTACATCACACTCGAGGCCTGAAAGCCTCCTCACATCACACTCAAGTCCTGAAAGCCTTCTCACATAACACTCGAGGCCTGAAAGCCTCCTCGCATCACACTCAAGGCCTGAAAGCCTTCTCACATAATACTCGAGGCCTGAAAGCCTCCTCACATTACACTCAAGACTTGAAAGCCTTCTCAGTCCAGGAAACATCATAAGCCTCTCGGGCATCATTAAAATAATAGTGCTCAGCCCAAACAACAGTGGAAATATCATTAAAGTCTGGAAATTCAATTAAAGCGGCTGAGTTTGTAAAATAGTATAATCATTAGGACTGAGTTCAAGTATTATATCAAAACAGTGAGGAAATAGTGATAACAATCCCTGAAGGATTTAAGTAGTTGGCATTAAGCCCAAAATATGGCAATAAGCCCAAATCATGATGATAAACAGAACAGCTCAGTCAAATACGCGGTAAATATCAAACGGGACGGACCAAGTCACGATCCCCCCGTAGTAAACAACCCCGCGCTCGCCGTTAAGCGCGTGTTTCACCTCAATATAGCACTACGTTGTGCAAATCCGGGGTTTGAAACCCTCAGGATATCATTTACTATCATTACTCACCTCAAGCCGGCCAAAATCCTAGCTCGCTATGCCCTTGCCTCGCAAATCGACCTCCTCGCGCGTCGAATCTGATCAAAACCACAACGAATACGTTACAATAGGATAAGGGAACATAACCCAATCGAAAAGACTCGAAAAAATATCGAAATTCACGAAATTTACAAAACCCGAGCCCCGGGCCCACTTCTCGAAAATCAGAAAATTTAACATCAACGGATTCCTCATCTCGCCACGAGTCTATTCATACAAAAAATTCCCTAATCCGAGCTCAAATGACCCATCAAATCTTCACTTTGAAATATCAAATTCCAAGCCCTAGCTTTTCCCCCTTTTGATGAATTTTCATAAATTTCTATGTTAATTCTACCATTAAATCATGTATTTAGGTCATAGAACTCACCTCCAATCACACCCAGTCGAAGTCACCTTCAATTCCCGTCCAAAAGCTCTCAAGGTTGCTCAAAAATGGTGGAAATAAACCTTAGCTCGCGGAACAAAATGAGCTTTTAAAACCCTTCTCTGATCAGTCATTTTCGCATCTGCGATAAATGAACCGAACCTGCAGTTACCGCTTCTGCGGTTTTCCCTCCGCTTCTGCAGATCTTCACTATGCCCAGGACCGCTTCTGCGGTCAATCTCCGCTTCTGCGGACACCGCTTCTGCGGTCAAGCCTCTGCTTCTGTGGAACCTTCCTTGCACGCACGGATCGCTTCTGCGGTCATTAACCGCATCTGCGGAGATCGCACCTGCGGAAATCATCCGCTTCTGCGGAATTTCTCCAAATGGCCAACACCCGCACCTGCAATCCCTTATTCGCATTTGCGGAACCGCTTCTGCGGCCCCTTTTCCGCAGATGCGGAAATACCAGATACCAGCAATCTTCAGAATGCATCAAGTCCAAAAATTCATCCCGATGGCCATCCGAAATCACCCCGAGGCCCCCGGGACCTCAACCAAAAGTGCCAATCCATCCTAAAACATCATTCAAACTTGCTCCAATCATCAAAACACCTCCATCAACACCAAAACTATCAAATTACATCGGATTCAAGCCTAAGTTCTTCTAAAACTTCCGAAACACGCATTTGATCAAAAACCCGACCAAAACACCTCTGAATGACCTGAAATTTTGCACACACATCCCAAATCACCTAACGAAGCTACAGCAACTCTCGGAATTCCATTCCGACCCTCGGATCAAAATCTCACCTATCAACCGGAATTCGCCGAAATATTAACTTCGCCAATTCAAGCCTAATTCTACACCGGACCTCCAAAACCAATTCCGATCACGCTCCTAGGTCAAAAATCATCCCCCGAAGCTAACCAAATCACCGAAAATCACATCCGAGCCCTCTAGCTCATAAGTCAATATCCGATTGACTTTTCCAAACCAAACCTTCCTTAAAGAGACTAAGTGTCTCATTTCCTTCTAAAACCAATCCAAATCAACTCGTTCACACAAGACTCTCATAATGAAACATGAAGAAGCATAAAATGGGGGAAACGGGGCGGTAACTCACGTGACGACGGGCCGGGTCATCACAGTAAAAACTAGAAGATAATAATTAATTACTATTAAAATCGTTTGATATTGATAATTCATACTTAAATGTTTAGTTCATACACTTTAGTGTGTTGCTTTAAATATCTCAAAACATCATTATTGGTCATTAAAAAATGTTGAAGAAGACAAAATAGGTATTCTTGATTTGATATTATTTGACTAAATTGGTAGCCGCATAGTTTATGTTGATATTTCAAGACTTTGGTTTTAATTTGAGATTATTTTGAGCAGACCTGAGGTGGTTTGATCGAAATTAAAATTGCAAATTCAAAAAACTCTTTGTTGAATGAAACAAATAAATCATTTCAATCGGATAGACTTTGATGATTTGATAGGTCAATTGCAGATAACATAAAGTCACGCCATCCTGGTAAAGTTTAGTGAATGATTGAATATGCACAAAATTAGGACAACCGGATAGTATTTGTGAATAATTTAATAAATGCGTCGAATGTAGATAATATAGAGTCATGCCAATATGGTAAAGTTTGGTGAATAATTTAAAATCACAATGTCATGCCAACAAGATAGAATATATGAACAATTAATAATATAGGTAGAGTAAATATAACATAAAATCTAATAATTCAGTCAATGAATTTAAATTTTTACTAACTCACATGAATATAATATAATATTTATGATTTGTTTGATTATTTAAATTGCAAAAGTATAAACATGAATTTAGAATGTATTATTTTTCAATAATTATTTATACTGATGAGCAAAAATAAAGTTAGTGAAATATGAATTGTATTTAACACCTAAAAAAAATAAAAATTATAAAAGAAAGAATTAAAATATGAAAAGTCACCACCAATGGATGTGGTGCAGTGGATGGGACTGCTCCTCCCTTAACCAGCGGTCTCGAGTTCGAGCCCTGGGTATGGAAAAATCCTTGGTAGGGAGCGCTTCCCCCCGAATGGGGCCTTACGCGGCGCGAATCCGGATATAGTCGGGCTCCAATACGGGTACCGAACACCGGGTGGGAAACCAAAAAAAAATATGAAAAGTTGCAAAATTACATCAAAATACATATAAGAAATACATTGGAAGATCAAAAAATATGAATAGGAGAAATAGTGTAAAAGAATAATACTAAATATATTTAAAAATAAAAAAGAAAAAATTATATTAGCTTGTAATTGCACAATGTAATTACCATCAATTCTCATCTTCCCCTCGAGAATTGAGGAGTGTAATTACCCCCGTATAATTACATTCGATATCATGCTGACCAGGCAATTATCTGGCCGGACAAATATGTCAAAATGTGTAATTACATCCAATTACATTCAAATCCAATTCCTATGTGATTTTTCAAACAGGCTCTAAAAGTACCTTTTTGAAAATACTTTTGAGAAAAATATTTTCTAAATAAGCCTTTTTAAGAAATTTGGCTAAACAGGTTATTAATATCTTTTGATAAAAGTGAAATAGAATTTTAAATTAACAAAGTATGATAATATTAGTTTTTAGGTTTATTTTATTTTTATTTTTGTGTCAATTGAAGCGTACTTTGGAATAGTGGCTGACTTTATGCATCTGCCTATGACAGTCGTGCTCGTCTTGGACTTGGTCGTGCCCTTTGGGTCGGCCATGCTCATGCGACACCGACATCAATAAGGAATGCTCACTAATGGGATTTTATTGGGTTGTTGTTGTTGTTGTTGTTTATGCATCTGCCTATATTAGTACTGAAGTATGTTGTAAGCTGCCAACTTGGGCAATACAAATCTCCTTAAGGCTTGTAGTTTTTTGAATGATGTAACAGACAATATTTCGTAACTTTTAATATATTATCCCTGTTTATCAAAAAAAAAAGACTAGAGTCTTTATTCTATTTGCCTTTTGTTTTAGCAAGTACAAATTAGCTTCATTACATGACAGGATTACGACCA